>NC_057809.1:429471605-429472990 GCF_018294505.1 Triticum aestivum
CTTATTCCTAGATACATAAAAAATTTCTACAAATGAAAATAACCTAAAAAAATCATATGATCATCTATGAACAAAAAAAACATCATTTGATCATCTATCATCTATGAACAAAAAAATCATCATATATATGAAAAAACAATACATCCACATACATATATCACTAGATATTCCATACATCAACATACATCCATATATTTAGAAAAACAATATGCATACATCATATCCATATATGAACAAAATCATCATATCCATGGCGGTGGGACAGGGCGGCGACGGCGACGGCGGCGACGGCGCTAACGTGTGCGTGCGGGGACGGCGATGAGAAGGAAAGGGGAAGAGGCAGGGGCTCACCGCGCGAGCCCGGGGACGACGGCGAGCACGAGGGCGGCGCGAGCTCAGGGCGGCGCGAGATCGAGGGTCGCGACAAGGCAGGGTGCGGCGACAGGGCAGGGCGCGTCGACAGGGCAGGGCGCGGCGACGGCAAGCACACGGCGATGGGGCAGGGTGTGGCGACGGCAAGCGCGCGGGGATGGGGCAGGGCGCGGCGACGGTGACGACGAGGAGGAGCAGCCTGACGGCGTCGGCGAAGGGGAATGGGAGAAGTTGGCGAAAATTTTGCAAGTGTGGGCTTATATAGCCACACCTTTGGTCCCGGTTTGTGCCACGAACCGGGATGAATGCCCACCTATGGTCCCGGTTCGTGCCACCAACCGGGACCAAAGGCCAATTTTCAGAAGCCCAAAGGGCAGGAAGCGGTGGCCTTTGGTCCCGGTTGGTGGCACCAACCGGGACTAAAGGGGGGCATTGGTCCCAGTTGGTGCCACGAACCGTGACCAATGCCCCCTTTAGTCCCGGTTGGTGCCACCAACCGGGACCAATGGCCTTGTGCTGCCCCGCGCCCAAAAGTTTAGTCCCACATCGCTAGCTGAAGGGCGCCGGCACTTGTTTATAAGCGCTGGTGTGCCTCCCCATTCGAGCTCCTCTCTTATGCAGGCTTTCGGGCCTAAACTTGCTACTGCATGTGGGCCTATTGGGCCTTCTGCGGGCCTGAATCCTAGCCCATGTAGGGTTTCTAGTCGTATTCAGGCCGTGGAGGCCCAGTAGGTGGCATTTTTTTGGTTTTTTCTTTTTTATTTCTACATTTTTTTGGTTTTTTATTTTTTTTATTTCTACTTAAAACTAAATACTTATAGTTTTTTAGTGATTTCTTTTTGCTTTTTGGTCACAAAAATTATAAACTTTCTGTTAGTGCCATTAGTTTAAAATTTTGAATAGTTTAAATTTGAATTTTTAAAAATTTGTGTGAATCACTAGTTTATGAATAACTTTACTATAAAAATAGATTTTTTTGTATTTATTTTTTATTTATACTTACAACTAAATAC
>NC_057809.1:429473239-429483399 GCF_018294505.1 Triticum aestivum
ACTTATAGTTTTTTAGTAATTTCTTTTTGATTTTAGGTCACAAAAATTATAAACTTTCTGTTAGTGCCATTAGTTTTAAAATTTTGAATAGTTTAAATTTGTATTTTTTAAAATTTGTGTGAATCACTAGTTTATGAATAACTTTACTATAAAAATAGATTTTTTTTTTCTTTTTTGCTATTTATTTTTTATTTATACTTACAATTAAATACTTATAGTTTGATTTTAGGTCACAAAAATTATATTCTTTTTGCTATTGAAGAATATTATAGTTTTATTTTAGTTGATCATAACATAATATTTTAATTGATTGTTTTTATTTTCATAAAAGTTTTGTAGTTCATTCTGTTTGCTATTAATTCATTCTTTGAGCTAAATGACCCTGAAATTGGAAAGCATTTAAAATGAACTCTGAAAAGGTTGAAAGTTGGCATGGTATCATCATTTCACCCACATAGCATGTTCCAAAAAGTAGAGAGGGTTACGACAAAAACTTGATGCACTTCGTGAACAAAATGGACAATCACTTTCGAAGTATCAAAGTTTTGGACAATAACTGCGCCACATCATTGGCTAGGACGAATGGTTCGTCTGTGTACCCAAGATTGTTTAGATCCACTGTTGTCATACCGTACTATGGGTCTACTTGTACCCCGCCTCCTGACATATTGATCCATTTGCCTCAACACATAAAACCTTGAACCATAAGACATGAAAGCATTTCAAATGAACTCTGAAAAAGTTGAAAGTTGGGATGGTATCATAATTTCACCCACATAGCATGTGCATGTACAAAACGGACAATGGTAGCATGTTCGTCTGTTACAAATTTGGCATGGTATCATCATAATAGTTGCGGGAGAAAGTCTTCACTTTTTCTTCGCTTGTGTCATTTGCTTATTGCGCCGTAACCATGAATAATCTTCATTGTTTATTAGGATGCTTGGGTCAGCCTTGACATCGAAGGGAGGAATTTCATGAAACTTTTCATAATCTTCAGGCATGTCTGTCTTGCCGTCCACTCCCAGGATGTCCCTTTTTTCTGAAAGAACTATGTGGCGCTTTGGCTCATCGTATGATGTATTCGCTTCCTTATATTTTATTTTTCTCGGTTTGGTAGACATGTCCTTCACATAGATAACCTGTGCCACATCATTGGCTAGGACGAACGGTCCGTCAGTGTATCCAAGATTTTTCAGATCCACTGTTGTCATTCCGTACTGTGGGTCTACCTGTACCCCGCCGCCTAACAGATTGACCCATTTGCACTTAAACAAAGGGACCTTAAAATTAGGTCCGTAGTCAAGTTCCCATATGTCCATTATGTAACCATAATATGTATCCTTTCCGTTCTCGGTTGCTGCATCAAAGCGGACACCGCTGTTTTGGTTGGTGCTCTTTTGATCTTGGGCGATCGTGTAAAATGTATTCCCATTTATCTCGTATCCTTCGTAAGTCAATACAGTCAAAGATGGTCCCCCGGACAACAAGTACAACTCATCACAAACAGTGTTGTCACCTCTGAGACGTGTTTCCAACCAACTGCTGAAAGTCCTGATGTGTTCACATGTAATCCAGTCGTCGCACTGCTCCGGGTGTTTGAAGCACAGACTATTCTTGTGTTCATCGACATACGGGGTCACCAAGGTAGAGTTCTGTAGAACTGTGTAGTGTGCTTGAGACCAAGAATATTCGTCCCTGCATATTATTGAGTCTCTTCCAAGAGTGCCTTTTCCAGTCAGTCTCCCCTCATACCGCGATTTAGGGAGACCTATCTTGTTAAGGCCAGGAATGAAGTCAACACAAAACCCGATAACATCCTTTGTTTGATGGCCCATGGAGATGCTTCCTTCTGTCCTAGCACGATTACGGACATATTTCTTTAGGACTCCCATGAACCTCTCAAAGGGGAACATATTGTGTAGAAATACGGGCCCCAGGATGACAATCTCGTCGACTAGATGAACTAGGACATGCGTCATGATATTGAAGAAGGATGGTGGGAACACCAGCTCGAAACTAACAAGACATTGCGCCACATCACTCCTTAGCCTTGGTACGATTTCTGGATCGATCACCTTCTGAGAGATTGCATTGAGGAATGCACATAGCTTCACAATGGCTAATCGGACGTTTTCCGGTAGAAGCCCCCTCAATGCAACCAGAAGCAGTTGCGTCATAATCACGTGGCAGTCATGAGACTTTATGTTCTAAAACTTTTTCTCTGGCATATTTATTATTCCCTTTATATTCGACGAGAAGCCAGTCGTGACCTTCATACTGAGCAGGCATTCAAAGAAGATTTCTTTCTCTTCTTTCGTAAGAGCGTAGCTGGCAGGACCTTTATACTGCTTCGGAGGCATGCCGTCTTTTTCGTGCAAACGTTGCAGGTCCTCCCGTGCCTCAGGTGTATCTTTTGTCTTCCCATACACGCCCAAGAAGCCTAGCAGGTTCACGCAAAGGCTCTTCGTCACGTGCATCACGTCGATTGAGGAGCGGACCTCTAGGTCTTTCCAGTAGGGTAGGTCCCAAAATATAGATTTCTTCTTCCACATGGGTGCGTGTCCCTCAGCGTCATTTGGAACAGCTAGTCCACCGGGACCCTTTCCAAAGATTATGTAGTGTAAATCATTGACCATCGCAAGCACGTGATCACCGGTGCGCATGGCGGGCTTCTTCCGGTGATCTGCCTCGCCTTTGAAATGCTTGCCTTTCTTTCGACATTGATGGTTGGTCGGAAGAAATCGACGATGGCCCAGGTACACATTCTTCCTACATTTGTCCAGGTATATACTTTCAGTGTCATCTAAACAGTACGTGCATGCGTGGTATCCTTTGTTTGTCTGTTCTGAAAGGTTACTGAGAGCGGGCCAATCGTTGATGGTCACGAACAGCAACATCTTAAGGTTAAATTCCTCCTGTCTGTGCTCATCCCACGTACGTACACCGTTTCCATTCCAAAGCTGTAAAAGTTCTTCAACTAATGGCCTTAGGTACACATCAATGTCGTTGCCAGGTTGCTTAGGGCCTTGGATGAGAACTGGCATCATAATGAACTTCCGCTTCATGCACATCCAAGGAGGAAGGTTATACATACATAGAGTCACGGGCCAGGTGCTGTGATTGCTGCTCTGCTCCCCGAAAGGATTAATGCCATCCGCGCTTAAAGCAAACCATACATTCCTTGGGTCCTTTGCAAACTCATCCCAGTACTTTCTCTCGATTTTTCTCCACTGCGACCCGTCAGCGGGTGCTCTCAACTTCCCATCTTTCTTTCGGTTCTCACTATGCCATCGCATCAACTTGGCATGCTCTTCATTTTTGAACAGACGTTTCAACCGTGGTATTATAGGAGCATACCACATCACCTTCGCAGGAACCCTCTTCCTGGGGGGGGCTCGCCGTCAACATCACCAGGGTCATCTCATCTGATCTTATACCGCAATGCACCGCATACCGGGCATGCGTTCAGATCCTTATATGCACCGCGATAGAGGATGCAGTCATTAGGGCATGCATGTATCTTCTCCACCTCCAATCCTAGAGGGCATACGACCTTTTTTGCTGCGTATGTACTGTCGGGCAATTCGTTATCCTTTGGAAGCTTCTTCTTCAATATTTTTAGTAGCTTCTCAAATCCTTTGTCAGCCACAGCATTCTCTGCCTTCCACTGCAGCAATTCCAGTACGGTACCGAGCTTTGTGTTGCCATCTTCGCAATTGGGGTATAACCCTTTTGTGTGATCCTCTAACATGCGATCGAACTTTAGCTTCTCCTTTTGACTAATGCATTGCGTCCTTGCATTGACAATGACCCGGCGGAGATCATCATCATCGGGCACATCGTCTGGTTCCTCTTGATCTTCAGCAGCTTCACCCGTGGCAGCATCATTGGGCACATCGTCTGGTTCCTCTTGATCTTCACCAGCTCCCCCCGTTGCACCATCACCGTATTCAGGGGGCACATAGTTGTCATCGTACTCTTCTTCTTCGCCGTCTTCCATCATAACCCCTATTTCTCTATGCCTCGTCCAAACATTATAGTGTGGCATGAAACCCTTGTAAAGCAGGTGGGAGTGAAGGATTTTCCGGTTAGAGTAAGACCTCGTATTCCCATATTCAGTGCATGGACAACACATAAAACCATTCTGCTTGTTTGCCTCAACCGCATCGAGAAACTCATGCATGCCCTTAATGTACTCGCGGGTGTGTCTGTCACCGTACATCCATTGTCGGTTCATCTGCGTGCATTATATATAATTAAGTGTCCAAATTAATAGAAGTTCATCATCACATTAAAACCAAAGTGCATACATAGTTCTCATCTAACAACATATAGCTCTCCAGAGCATCTAATTAATTAAACCATACATTGAAACTATGTAAAACATTTCAATGCGAAAACAAATGCGATCATAATCGCAACCAAGGTAACAATTGATCCAACGGCATAATGATACCAAGCCTCGGTATGAATGGCATATTTTCTAATCTTTTTAATCTTCAAGCGCATTGCATCCATCTTGATCTTGTGATCATCGACGACATCCGCAACATGCAACTCCAATATCATCTTCTCCTCCTCAATTTTTTTATTTTTTCCTTCAACAAATTGTTTTCTTCTTGAACTAAATTTAACCTCTCGACAATAGGGTTGGTTGGCATTTCCGATTCACATACATCCTAGATAAATAAAATATATGTCACGTTGGTCGGCATAATTTTCATAAACAATAAATGAACCAATAGTTATAAAGATAATATACATACCACATCCGAATCATAGACAGGACGAGGGCCGACGGGGGCGGATACCAAAACCATCGCACTATATAAGATGCAATAATAAATGTAAGAAAATGATACAAGTATCTATCTAAACATACAAGTAAGAATATTTTTCCTTTCAGAAAGAAGATAAGAACAAGAGGCTCACCACGGTGGTGTCGGTGATGAGATCGGCGCGGGTGATCGACGGCGGTGAAGACGCGGACGGGGCGTGACGGACCGCTAAATCTAGACAAATCTCGAGGAAAATGAAGTTTGAAGGTCGAGCTTCGAGAGGAGAAAGCTTAAGTAGTGTGGCTCGGGCATTCCATTGAACACCTCATGTGCATAGGAGGTGAGCTAGAGCACCACAAAGCCCTCTCCCCCTCGGCCAGAAAAAACAGAGCACTATGCTCTGCTCTTGCGCGAGGGGGTATATATTGGCACCTCATTGGTCCCGGTTGGTGACATGAGCCGGGACTAAAGGGGTGCCTTTGGTCCCGGTTCAAACCACCAACCGGGACCAATAATGGTGGGCCAGGAGCGAAGCCCATTGGTCCCGGTTCATCCCACCAACCGGGACCAATGGCCCACGTGGCCCGGCCGGCCCCCTGGGCTCGCGAACCGGGACCAATGCCCACATTGGTCCCGGTTCTAGACTGAACCGGGACTAATGGGCTGACCCGGCCTGGACCAAAGCCCTGTTTTCTACTAGTGAGGCCAACGGCCGCTGCCGAGAAACCCGCCGGACGGCAAATGCCAAGCATGAGGAGGGCGTGCGCTTTGTTGACGATGTCATCCTTCTCCTCGACGGCGGCCTTGCGCCGCGCGGCCTTCAACGCATCGCGCTCGGCGGCGAACTTGGCCGCGGCGTTCTTGCCCTTGGTCGCCGCCCTCCGGTTCCTCCTCTTGGCCGATTTCCCGTCCAGCTTTGTGACCTCGACCGACGTGAGTTTCGACCGTGACTTCTTCTTGGCCGCCGTTGCCTTCTTCTTCACCTTTTCGGGCGGGTCGACCGCCTGGCCGCCGGATCTCGGCGGGGCATCGACCATGGACGTGGAGGGTGGTGGGCGGGGCGTGGGAGGGATTGAAGGGGGTGGGGGGTGACGCGAAATGGGGTGCCGGGGTGGTGCTTTGTGCCACCGACGGACGGATTAGGGGAGGACAAACGTACGTGCGCATCCCGCCCGTCTGCGCGCTGTTCGTTTCACCTTAAATGCGGCCCAAACTTGAGTCGGGATGGGTCGAAAGCAGACAGAAAACGGACAAAAGTCCGTTTGCGCCCGCGCACTGGGCCATCTAATTTATTCATTTTGCCTCAAATGGATGCATCCGGACAGGATGAGGTCGCGGTGGAGTTAGCCTAAGGAAGGAGGACCAAAAGGTACGGAGGGGGCTGATCGGATGGGATATAACGCACCGGCGTACCGGATGCAACCGACGGGGGTGATGGCGCTGGTCGACCGGGGCCGCATCGTCCCTGATAAACTGATGGAGCCTTAGCTTGAATAAAATACGAAAGTGAGTACTTGCTGTGTAATATTGATCCGTATAGCAACTTCTGTTTGTTCGAGTTTCAAAAAAAAAACTTCTGTTTGTTCGTTTTATTCAAAAAATGGAAAACGTGAGCATGTATGGAGCTGCTTCTCCATGTTGCGTCGCTTTTGTACGTCCAATCCTTGGTGATACGTGCTTATTCTCAGTCTGTGCACCGGTGAGTCCCTGATCTGCCGTCGTCGGCGTATGGAACCGCAATGCGCATGTGTTCGTCAATGCGAGTTTTTTTTGGAGATTCTCCTACTAACCATATCATATTAGCTTAGAAACTTTCCGGTCAAATAGGGTGCCACAATTATCAGTAGGCGCTCATCCGCGTCGGCCGTCGGGCTTCCCCACCAGCGATCAACCCCTATTTGTTTAGACAGTGATATGCAGACGCAGCCATCGTGCCGGATGCGACCAGCGGTGGATCCCAAAAGGTAAAAGCAAACACAACGCGGCGATTGGAGGCCGCATCGCCCTCCTCCGGAGTCCACGGCCACGCCCACGTCCTGGAGCGCCCCGGTTCAGAAAACAAATGGAAGGGTCCATTTCATCGACAGGCCCCAGCTAATCGTAAACTTTCTGGTAAACTTTTGCTTTTATAAAAATCGTAAACTTAATCTACACCAGCAAAGTTCCCTTTTGCATCTTGGATGATGATTGATTCCTCTTCTGACGCGCTGCGCCCGTGGCCAGGACAGGGCTGCTCTGGGTAGTTTATTTGTGGTGTGTCCAGACTACAGAAACATACACAACTCTGTGTGTTCTGGGTTATTTCGTTGACTTTGGGTTAAGCAAGTGTTTCTCGCCGTGTTATGTCAATATAAAACAGGGCCTGACATCATGGATGGACTGCAGCGGATTAGAGTATTCAGTCTCCCTTGCGTTTTGGCCTCTGCCGCCATTGGTTGAGATAGAGCACAACTGTGCTGGCGGTGTTTCCTGTCAACTGTACTATGCACATTTCGCAACTCTTTCAGGCGAAAAATATATTACTTCGGAATCGGAATCGGAACTAGAATACTAATACTTACCTCTCAGAAGAGAACGTCATTACTACCTACTTACACGGCGTTTTAGACTTTTAGTCCAAAGTCATCATCATCTACTTCCTCCGTTCCAAAATAGATGACTCAACTTTGTATTAATTTTAGTATACAAAGTTGAGTCATCTATTTTGAAACGAAGAGAGTAGCTACGTACGTGAGCCAGACAAAGAGGTCAGTTCATGACTTGCAACCTCAAGAACAGCAATAATACGAGCATTTGTTCCGCTTCTCCTTTTACCTGAAGCCAGGGAGGAGATACATCTCCGCCTATTGGCTATTGCATTTGATGATAGGTGTAGCTGTTTCTGCTTCCGGAAAAAAATTGTACTGGTTTCCTGTTTAATGTTTTCAATGGGCACGAGCAATCTGTACGCTTTGAGGTTTCGATGTGTGTTCTTCTCTAGAGGCGTGTTTGGTTTAAGTTGCAAGCTGGAACGGTATTGGTCGGACTTGCACCAGGGCTTTGTTCTTGTGTTTGGTACTTAACTGGAACAGAATCAGGTCATTCCCACCAAGCGAATATTCGGCCGAGATCCCTATAGCAGTCGTTCCTCCAAATCGGCGGAACGACGCCGAACCGGCCTCTCGCGCTCACGTCTCTTTTGCTTTCTCCCCGATTCATCCAACCACGTCTCACCCCTCTCTCTCCCTCGAAGGCCATGGCGGCCTGGAGGTTGATTCGTGCTCGTCCCATGCGCCTCCATTGCACTCACCAAAGTCTTTGTTGTCGCCGCACCACGAGGCATCTAGCAGCGGGCCCCTTCTTCACCAGAAGAATTGTTGCCGTTACCTTTCCATTAGTTCTTTTTTTCCTGCCAAAGCCTTCTTCGCCCCTAGGGCCGGGAAACTTATTTGTCGTTTAAGGCCAACTACCAGGAGCTCCTATTCAACACCAAATGCATCCAATAGCACCGTGACACACATGATATTGGGCTGGCCCAAACAAAAAAAGAACAGTGTAGCAATTCGTGGTTGTTGTAGCTGTTTGATCTAGCAGATCCTATTTTGCGCTTCAGGCGCCCGTCACTGTGCATTTTGCAAAAGGGCGCCTGAAGTGCTCCATGCCGGATCGGTCCATTTAGTTATATTTTCTTTTGTTTTTTTTTCTTTACTTAAATTTCATGAAGTTTTTCCCAAATCGATGAAGTTTTTTTTAACATGATGAACTTTCGCCACTTTGTGAACTTTTCACGGAATTGATGAACTCGTTTCAAAATCAATGAAGTTTTTTTAAAAAAAATTACAGGAATTTTTAGAAAATAGATGAACTTTTCATCAAATTAGATGAACTTCTTTTCAAATTCGATGAACTTCTTTTCAAAATCGATGAATTTTTTTTTGAAAATTTTTGTAACTTTTTTCCTGATATAGATACACATTTTTAAACAGTGTTGAACTTTTAAAATTGATGAACTTCTCTTTCAAATGCAATGATATTTTTAAAAAATTGATGAACTTTTTCAAATTCGAATATGCTCTTTTCAAATTGATGAAATTTTTTCAAGTTCACGAATTGTTTTCCAAAATCCGTGAAATCTTTGGAATTAACGAATTATTTTCGTTTCTTGCGATTTCTTTCGTTTTTCTCCTCATGTGTGAATGTATAAATGGGCCAGCCCACCAGCGCCGGCACATGGGCGCAAGGGAGCTTCTCTGGCGCCTGAAGCACCAAATAGGAACTCCCGTTCTAGCTACCGGTACAATGTAGCATCCAGTTTATAGTCTTTTTTTAGTTTCGACCATTTTTATAAATATGAATATATTTTTAAAACATGATTTATTTAGATTTCTGTCATTTTACTTTCAAACACGAACATTTTCTGGAAATTCCAAAATTCCTTAAAACAGGAATAAAATTATAAACACAAATATTATTCATAATTCTAAATAATTGAAATTTTCATTTTTCTAAAACGTGAAATTTTAAAAAAATTGTAAAGAAATAAAAATTATTTTTAATAAAATAACAAATTTTTAAATAGGAACTTTTTGGAAAACCACAAAGTTTTTCAAATTCAGCAAAATATTAGTGAACAATTTTGAAAATGGAACTTTTTAAAAAGCAAAAACGAAACAATACATAAAAAAACGAAAGTCTTGGACCTGAACCGGTCAGGAACCTTCGGAAATCACTAATTAAGGAGTACTTGTTGCAAAGAACACTTCACTTTCCCAGGTTGCGACAAGTGGCGCACATGCAGCATGCCACTTGTCACAAATGGGAGTTTTCCCTTTTTTCGTAGATTCGTTTATTCAAAACGTTTTATCTTTTAAACCGTGCGTCCAAATCTCGAACCGTTTTCATCATTGGATTCCTCGCGTCGAGATCTTCAAAACTAGATCCTATGTTGATAGGTTTTGATGAACTTTTTTTTTATGAAAAAAACCGGAAGAAAAAACCGGGCAAAAAAACCGAACCGGGAGCACGGTTTGTTTTCCTTTCGGAAAGAGGCATGCCCATGGCTCTCGCGAAATCACACCCGTGCCTCTTGTGGAAGCAAAACCATGACTCTCATAGAAGTAAAAAAACAGAAAACGTGTTTTTTTCGTTTCGGAGAGGCACGGCCGTGACTCTCGCGAAAGCACAACCATGCCTCTCGCGGAAGCAAAACCGTGACTCTTGCGGAAAAAAAAACAGAAAACGTGTATTTTTTTTCCTTTCTGAGAGGCACGGCCGTGACTCTCACTAGAGCACAATCGTGCCTCTCGCGAAAGCAAAACCGTGACTCTCGTGAAAGAAAAAAAATAGAAAACGTGTTTCGTTTTTCCCTTTCGGAGAGGCACGGCTGTGACTCTCGCGAAA
>NC_057809.1:429483725-429517961 GCF_018294505.1 Triticum aestivum
AACGTGTTTTTTTTTTCGTTTCCGAAAAATACGGTCGTGACTCTCACTAAAGCACAACAGTGCCTCTTTGCGAAAAAAACCGTGACTTTCACGAAAAAAAAGAAAACACGTTTTTTCATGCAAAGAAATAAAAAAAATTCATCGAAAATCTAAGAAAAACCGGGAGAAAACCAAAACGTCGAAAACCCCCGAAAAAAACCGTTTAAAAAGCCAAAAACGTGTGTAGAAAAATAAAAAGTAAAATCCGAAGGGAGTGTCCAGAGCACGACACGTGGCGAATGGCTAAGAGCGCGCCAAGTGGCGCTGATCATTGCGAGGCTCCCAAAGGAACGCTTGTTAACTAGTAGCTCCCGGAACCTTCTCCCAAATACCAAATGCACTGTAGTAGGTTGGGCATGCCCATTTACATCGTCGTTGTCAAAGATCTGTGTGATTGGTCGACTATACACCACAGTAAGCGTAGTATAGGATTTGTACCAAATACTTGTTTCTTTTGTTAGTAGAATACGATACGATTTCCAGCATGCTCGTAGGTAAACGACCGGCCTATTTAGGGGTTTTTCAATAGCTTCCTAGGCCCGGTTTTGTGAAGTTTCTAGAAGCTTCCAATTGCATTTGTGAAACTTCTAACATGTTTGCTATTTCTTACGCTTTTGTTTCTACAAAGATTTTTACTTATTTAAATATATTTTTCTTTTTCGTGGACATTTTTTAAATTAATATATCATTTTATTTTACCAAATTCATCTTTTTTAAAACTTGTCATCTTTTTAGAAAAATCACAAAGTCTTTCAAAATTAAAAACCGATCGTTTTTTATCATAATACAATGGACTAACAACTTCAAGAGATGGAGATAGAGAACGAGCAATCCAACCGTCAGGTGCGAGCGAGCGTCAAAAGTTACTAGCCGATACATGTCGGGCGACCCTCTGCGCCATAGCACCATTTTGGCGCCTTCATCGCCGAAGAAGAGCACTTCGTAAGGAGACCTCCTCTTTTTACTATTGTTTCTATTTTCATCTTTGCAAAATGTTTCAACATTCCAAAAACTTTTGGAAGTTCAAAAACAATGTTCCTGGGTTTCAAAAGAAATTCAAAAAATGATCATGAATTCGAAAAAAATAAAATATGCATATTTCAATAAATATTGGCTGTCAAAAAATATCCATAAATGTGAAAAAGATATTAAAATAATAATAATGATAGTGATAATGGTAATAATTGACAAAAATGTGTAGTACGAGTTTAAAAAATATTTGGTGTGTATCGAACATATGTTCATCTTATATTTAAAAAGTTCATTATGTATTAGTAAAATATTTAGTAGGTATTACAAAAATGTTCAATGTATATGGAATTGGTAGTTAGACAAAAGTTGTTCAAGGTTTGATGGTGTAAAAGTTGCAAAAAATCATGAAACGAATATTCTAGCATCACACCTATAATCTAAGATTGTTACTTTTGTGCCCTGGATGAAAACAAATATCGCAGTGAGTTGAAATGATTGTTATTTTTGCCGAAGGCACCAAAACTCATATTTGCCCAATCGACTGTGGGATTCTCGAATGAGTATTTGTATCATATTTTTTGTGTAACTTTTTGTCAGGACCCCGATCCTAAGCCACATCGATCTAGCATGTAATACATCATATCACTTTGCGGCCTCACGCACGGTATTCCCACGGGTGCCACCTTACCTGGCCCGGGACCGTTTGCGCCTTTTGGCTCACGTATATGATAGTGTCGCTAGCATCCATATGACAGAGAACCCGGGCCGACATGGCTAGTCGTGAACCCAAAGCGGCGCTAACCCATGAGGACAGGCATACATGAATCACATCGAGCATGTCCGTCATCAACGTGTGAATCCGGGCTGTAGCACTGGGCTAACAGGACTCCGGTAACCCGGGCTGTAGCAGGCTAGGCAGGACTCCGGAAGTCACCGCGTGACATTTCCCCGAAGGGACAGACACAGGAACGAAGTGAAACACATGCCGGCCAGTCAAGTGTTCCGAGCAGTAGTGCTGGGCTAGCAGGACTCCGGTGAACCAGGCTGTAGCGGACTACTATCGCTCAGAAAGCACTAGACTACATTTCCCCATATGATAGGCTGCCAAGGATAAACAACTAGATTGTCGGATCCCACTCATACCAAGCATTTCAATCATACACACAATATGCCCGATATGAGTACATACAACATGGCATCACAACAAGACTCTACGACTCAAGTATTTATTCATTAGGCTCCGAGGAGCGAGATATTACAAGCATGGATCTCATGACCCACATTCAGAGCATACAAGTCAAAGCACATGCGGAAGCTTAACATGTCTGAGTACAGACATCTACAAATGAAAAAGGCTGAGGAGCCTGACTATCTACAAGACCCTCCCAAGGGTACAAGGTCGTAGCTGAGGTAACAAGCTAAACATCGAAGTCCAAACGGAACTACTAGTGATACTGACGTCTCTCTGGAAAACATAAATTAAGCAAATATGAGTACAAATGTACTCAGTAAGACTTACATCAGAACTAGCTACATATGCTTCATTATCAACAAAAGGGATGGTGGGGTTTAACTGTAGCAAGCCAGCTTTTGACTCAGTGGCTAACCTGAACTACGACTGCAAGTAACTCTTTTGAGGTGGTGCACACGAGTCCACATATTCACCATATCAATACACCACTATGGATCCGTTCCCGTCTCCCTGCGAGAACGCCATGCATAGAACTCACACTTATCTTGCGCATTTTAGAGTATCCACTTTTGCTTGTCTATGAACTATGCAAGGGGTCCAAGTTTCCATATCCGAGGAATCCGGCTATTCGAATAGATAATGATAACCCTGCAGGGGTGTACTTCTTCACACACGCTCTCACCACCTACCACCATGTACACATCGTGTATCTCGGCAACCTTCAAGCGGAAGTCTGGCGAGGGAGTCGGCCACGACCTGACTAACCAACAAGTCTCTAGTCTAGGTTTATCGCCTATTCGGGTTCCATCCGCAAGGAGATCCGGCCGGGGTGTCGCTCACGGCCCCAAACGATGTGAGCAGGGTTCCCAAGCCCACCATCCGGGTGCCACTTGGTACACCGGGCCACTGTGCCTAGTCTGTCCCAAGCCCACCTATATCGGGTGCCACTTGGTAGACTACTAACACTACCTACAAACACCAAAAACTAGTTGCAACTCCTGGACAGAGATCAAGTTGATTAATAAGTCGAGAGAGCTTGGAGCGCCCGGAGCCCAATGTGTGGTAGTAACTGTTCATGGATCACAAACACAGAACTCAGTTCCTAAGGACGGCTGCAATGAGACAACCCACCATGTACTCCTACATGGCCTCTCACCGCTACCTTTACCAAATCGTGTTCACACACTTAGCTCTCAACAGTAGGACATGTTCACCACATTCCAATTCATTCCCGATGAATCAGACCCGACTCAACTCTAAGCAGTAGCAGGCATGACAACAAGCATGAATGGGTAGGCACATCAGGGCTCAAACAATTCCTACTCATGCTAGTGGGTTTCATCTATTTACTGTGGCAATGACAGGTCATGCAGAGGAAATGGGTTCAGCTACCGCAGCATGTAACAGTTGAAACAGTGTTGTCCTAATGCAGTAAAAGAGAGCAGGAGCGAGAGAGTGGGATTGTATCGGAATGAACAAGGGGGTTTTTCTTGCCTAGCACTTCTGAAGATAACATTGGGTCTTCATCAGTGTCAGCGATCACTGCGTTGGAACAACATCTACCGAGGGGGAACAACACCGGCAAACAGAAAAGGAACCACAATCAATGCAATGCACATTCATATGAATGATATGTCATATTAAAGTACTGAATTGACCTAGTGCAACAGTTAGTCATATTCATTGAAGTGGAATTCAAACATATAGCAAATTCCTACTCCAAAATTAATTATCATTTCTTCCATAATCATGAATTGTCCTATTCAGTGAGGTTAACTTGTTCAAACATGCATGAAAATGCCATAAACAGATTCTTTGGATTTTTCTGATAATTTTTCATATATTATTTATCTTATTTGGAGTTATAGATAATTTTCTATGAATTTTAGAAGTTTGGGGCTTTTTCTGGAATTTCCTGGCTATTTTAAATTAGACTAAAACCAGAAAATGCATTACTGCATCAGCATGACGACTGCACGACGTCAGCCGGTCAACAATGCCAGTCCAGGTCAAACCTGACATCTGGGATCCACACGTCAGTGACACAGTTAACTAACAAGGTTAATTAAAATTAAACTAAACCTAATCTAGTTTAGTTAAGGCCTGGGCCCACATGTCAGAGGCTAATTAAACTAACTAAATACATTAACACTAACCTGGGTTAATTAGCAGGGCTGGCCCCACGCGTTAGTGACCCAGGGTGGTCAAACCCTGGTCAGACGGGGTCAAACCCCCGGGTCAACTCAGTCAAACCTGCCGGTGACTAACCGCCGGTGAGGTCCGAGACGGCGGCGATGCGCGGAATCGCAGCACATGCCACGGTTCGAGGCGCGGATGGCACCGTTCGGACCCTGAGCCTCGTCCGCGTCAGCTGGTGCTAGCGGGGTCGCCGGAGACGACCTAGATCGACGGCTGTGTCCACTTCCGCGGCGACCGGAGTTCTGTGAAGATGGACAGCGTGCTACGGTGCACGGGAGGACGAGTGGATAGGTGTTCCGGGTTCTTGGGAACGCGCTGAGGACAAAAACATGCTCTGACGCGATGTTTGCGGGCTCTATCTGTTGGAAATATGCCCTAGAGGCAATAATAAATTGATTATTATTATATTTCCTTATTCATGATAATCGTTTATGATCCATGCTAGAATTGTATTGATAGGAAACTCAGATACATGTGTGGATACATAGACAACACCATGTCCCTAGTAAGCCTCTAGTTGACTAGCTCGTTGATCAATAGATGGTTACGGTTTCCTGACCATGGACATTGGATGTCGTTGATAACGGGATCACATCATTAGGAGAATGATGTGATGGACAAGACCCAATCCTAAGCATAGCACTAGATCGTGTAGTTCGTATGCTAAAGCTTTTCTAATGTCAAGTATCATTTCCTTAGACCATGAGATTGTGCAACTCCCGGATACCATAAGAATGCTTTGGGTGTGCCAAACGTCACAACGTAACTGGGTGGCTATAAAGGTACACTACAGGTATCTCCGAAAGTGTCTGTTGGGTTGGCACGAATCGAGACTGGGATTTGTCACTCCGTGTAAACGGAGAGGTATCTCTGGGCCCACTCGGTAGGACATCATCATAATGTGCACAATGTGATCAAGGAGTTGATCACGGGATGATGTGTTACGGAACGAGTAAAGAGACTTGCCGGTAACGAGATTGAACAAGGTATCGGGATACCGACGATCGAATCTCGGGCAAGTATCGTACCGATAGACAAAGGGAACTGTGTACGGGATTGATTAAGTCCTTGACATCGTGGTTCATCCGATGAGATCATCGTGGAACATGTGGGAGCCAACATGGGTATCCAGATCCCGCTGTTGGTTATTGACCGGAGAACGTCTCAGTCATGTCTGCATGTCTCCCGAACCCGTAGGGTCTACACACTTAAGGTTCGATGACGCTAGGGTTATAAAGGAAGTTTGTATGTGGTTACCGAATGTTGTTCGAAGTCCCGGATGAGATCCCGGACGTCACGAGGAGTTCCGGAATGGTCCGGAGGTAAAGATTTATATATGCGAAGTCCTGTTTTGGTCACCAGAAAAGTTTCGGGGTTTATCGGTAACGTACCGGGACCACCGGGAGGGTCCCGGGGGTCCACCAAGTGGGGTCACAAGCCCCGAAGGGCCACATGGGCTGTAGGGGGTGCTCCTTGGCCTACATGGGCCAAGGGCACCAGCCCCAAGAGGCCCATGTGCCTAGGGTTTCAAGAAGGGAAGAGTCCCACAAGGGGAAGGCACCCCCTAGGTGCCTTGGGGGGGGGGGGAATCCTCCCTTGGCCGCCGCCCCCCTACGAGATTGGATATCCTAGGGCCGGCGCCCCCCCCTTGGCCCCCCTATATATAGTGGGGGAGATGGAAGACTTCTGACCTTTGCCTTTGGTGCAGCCCTCCCCCTCTCCCAAGTCCTTCTCCTCTCCCGTGGTGCTTGGCGAAGCCCTGCAGGATTGCCACGCTCCTCCACCACCACCACGCCATTGTGCTGCTGCTGGATGGAGTCTTCCTCAACCTCTCCCTCTCTCCTTGCTGGATCAAGGCGTGGGAGACGTCACCGGGCTGTACGTGTGTCGAACGCGGAGGTGCCGTCCGTTCGGCACTAGGATCATCGGTGATTTGGATCACGGCTAGTACGACTCCATCAACCCCGTTCTCTTGAACGCTTCCACTTAGCGATCTACAAGGGTATGTAGATGCACTCTCCTTCCCCTCGTTGCTGGTTTCTCCATAGATAGATCTTGGTGACACGTAATTTTGAATTTCTGCTACGTTCCCCAACAGTGGCATCATGAGCTAGGTCTATGCGTAGTTTCTATGCACGAGTAGAACACAAAGTAGTTGTGGGCGTTGATTTTGTTCAATATGCTTACCGTTACTAGTCCAATCTTGATTTGGCGGCATTGTGGGATGAAGCGGCCCGGACCGACCTTACACGTACTCTTACGTGAGACTGGTTCCACCGACTGACATGCACTAGTTGCATAAGGTGGCTAGCGGGTGCCTGTCTCTCCCACTTTAGTCGGATCGGATTCGATGAACAGGGTCCTTATGAAGGGTAAATAGCAATTGGCATATCACGTTGTGGTTTTGCGTAGGTAAGAAACGTTCTTGCTAGAAACCAATAACAGCCACGTAAAACATGCAAACAACAATTAGAGGACGTCTAACTTGTTTTTGCAGGGTATGCTATGTGATGTGATATGGCCAAGAAGAATGTGATGAATGATATGTGATGTATGAGATTGATCATGTTCTTGTAATAGGAATCACGACTTGCATGTCGATGAGTATGACAACCGGCAGGAGCCATAGGAGTTGTCTTAATTTATTTATGACCTGCGTGTCAACATAAACGTCATGTAATTACTTTACTTTATTGCTAACCGTTAGCTGTAGAAGTAGAAGTAATAGTTGGCGAGACAACTTCATGAAGACACGATGATGGAGATCATGATGATGGAGATCATGGTGTCATGCCGGTGACGATGATGATCATGGAGCCCCGAAGATGGAGATCAAGAGGAGCAAAGTGATGATGGCCATATCATGTCACTATTTGATTGCATGTGATGTTTATCATGTTTATACATCTTGTTTACTTAGAACGACGGTAGTAAATAAGATGATCCCTCATAATAATTTCAAGAAAGTGTTTCCCCTAACTGTGCACCGTTGCGACAGTTCGTTGTTTCGAAGCACCACGTGATGATCGGGTGTTAGATTCTAATGTTCACATACAACGGGTGTAAGACAGATTTACACACGCGAAACACTTAGGTTGACTTGACGAGCCTAGCATGTGTACAGACATGGCCTCGGAACACAGAAGACCGAAAGGTCGAGCATGAGTCGTATGGTAGATACGATCAACATGAAGATGTTCACCGATGTTGACTAGTCCGTCTCACGTGATGATCGGACACGGCCTAGTTGACTCGGATCATGTAATCACTTAGATGACTAGAGGGATGTCTATCTGAGTGGGAGTTCATAAGATGAACTTAATTATCCTGAACATAGTCAAAAGGTCTTCGCAAATTATGTCGTAGCTCGCGCTTCAGTTCTACTGTTTAGTTATGTTCCTAGAGAAAATTTAGTTGAAAATTGATAGTAGCAATTATGCGGACTAGGTCCATAAACTGAGGATTGTCCTCATTGCTTCATAGAAGGCTTGTGTCCTTAATGCACCGCTCAGTGTGCTGAACCTCGAACGTCGTCTGTGGATGTTGCGAACATCTGACATACACATTTTTGATAACTACGTGATAGTTCAGTTAAACGGTTTAGAGTTGAGGCACCGAAGATGTTTTGAAACGTCGCGAAACATATGAGATGTTTCGAGGGCTGAAATTGGGATTTCAGGCTCGTGCCCACGTCAAGAGGTATAAGGCCTCCGATGATTTTCTTAGCCTACAAACTAAGGGAGAAAAGCTCAATTGTTGAGCTTGTGCTCAGATTGTCTGAGTACAACAATCATTTGAATCGAGTGGGAGTTGATCTTCCAGATGAGATAATGATGTTTCTCCGAAGTCATTACCACCAAGCTGCTAGAGCTTCGTGATGAACTATAACATATCGAGGACATATATGATGATCTTTGAGATATTCGTGATGTTTGACACCACAAAAAGGTAGAAATCAAGAAGGAGCATCAATTGTTGATGGTTGGTGAAACCACTAGTTTCAAGAAGGGCGAGGGCAAGAAGGGATACTTCATGAAACGGCAATTCAACTGCTGCTCTAGTGAAGAAACCCAAGGTTGAACCCAAACCCGAGACTAAGTGCTTCTGTAATAAGGGGAACAGCCACTGGAGCAGAATTACCCTACATACTTGGTAGATTAGAAGGCTGGCAAGGTCGATAGAAGTATATTGGATATACATTGTGTTGATGTGTACTTTACTAGTACTCCTAGTAGCACCAGGGTATTAGATACCGGTTCGGTTGCTAAGTGTTAGTAACTCGAAATAAAAGCTACGGAATAAACGGAGACTAGCTAAAGGTGAGCTGACGATATGTGTTGGAAGTGTTTCCAATGTTGATATGATCAAGCATCGCACGCTCCCTCTACCATCGAGATTGGTGTTAAACCTGAATAATTGTTATTTGGTGTTTGCGTTGAGCATAGACATGATTGGATTATGTCTATCACAATACGGTTATTCATTTAAGGAGAATAATGGTTACTCTGTTTATTTGAATAATACCTTCAATAGGTCTTACACCTAAAATGAATGGTTTATTGAATCTCGATCGTAGTGATACACATGTTCATGCCAAAAGATAGTAATGATAGTACCACATACTTGTGGCACTGCAATTTGAGTCATATTGGTATAAAACGCATGAAGAAGCTCCATGTTGATGGATCTTTGGACTCACTTGATTTTGAATCACTTGAGACATGCGAACCATGCCTATTGGTATATATGCATGAAGAAACTCCATACAAATGGACCGTTTGGACTCGCTTGATTTTGAATCACTTGAGACATGCAAATCATACCACATGGGCAAGATGACTGAAAGCCTCGTTTTCAGTAAAATGGAACTAGAAAGCAACTTGTTGGAAGTAATACATTTTGATGTGTGCAGTCCAATGAGTGCTGAGGCGTGTAGTGGATATCGTTATGTTCTTACTTCACAGATGATTTGAGTAGATGTTGAGTATATTTACTTGATGAATCACGAGTCTGAATTATTGAAAGGTTCAAGTAATTTCAGGGTGAAGTTGAAAGATCGTCGTGACAAGAGGATAAAATGTCTATGATATGATCATAGAGATGAATATCTGAATTACGAGTTTGGCACAGACGTAAGACATTGTGGAAATTGTTTCACAACTGATACAGCTTGGAACACCATAGTGTGATGGTGTGTCCGAACATCATAACTGCACCCTATTGGATATGATGCATACCATGATGTCTCTTATCGAATTACCACAATAGTTTATGGGTTAGGCATTAGAGACAACCACATTCACTTTAAATAGGGCACCACGTAATTCTGATGAGATGACACCATATGAACTATGGTTTAGAGAAACCTAAGCTGTCATTTCTTAAAAGTTTGGGGCTGCGACGCTTATGTGAAAAAGTTTCAGGCCGATAAACTCGAACCCAAAGCGGATGAATACATCTTCATAGGACACCCAAAACAGTTGGGTATACCTCCTGTCTCAGATCCGAAAGCAATAAGGGATTGTTTCTAGAATCGGGTCCTTTCTCGAGGAAAAGTTTCTCTCGAAAGAATTGAGTGGGAGGATGGTGGAGACTTGATGAGGTTATTGAACCGTCTCTTCAACTAGTGTGTGACAGGGCACAGGGAGTTGTTCCTGTGGCACCTACACCAATTGAAGTGGAAGCTTATGATAGTGATCATGAAACTTCAGATCAAGTCACTCCCAAACCTCGTAGGATGACAAGGATGTGTACTACTTCAGAGTGGTATGTAATCCTGTCTTGAAAGTCATGTTGCTAGACAACAATGAACCTATGAGCTATGGAGAAGCGATGGTGGGCCTGGATTCCGAAATGGCTCGAAGCCATATAATCCGAGGGAGGATCCATATATGAAAACAAAGTGTAGACTCTGGAAGAACTACTTGATGGTCGTAAGGTTGTTAGGTACATATGGATTTAAAAGGAAGACGGACAATGATGGTAAATGTCACCATTAAGAAAGCTCGACTTGTCGTTAAGATGTTTTCCGACAAGTTCAAGGAGTTGACTACGACGAGACTTTCTCACTCGTAGCGATGCTAAGAGTCTATTGGAATTATATTAGCGATTACTGCATTATTTATGAAATCTTGCAGATAGGATGTCAAAACATTGTTTCCTCGACGATTTTCTTGAGGAAAGGTTGTATGTGATACAACCGAAAGGTTTTGTCAATCCTGAAAGATGCTAATAAGTATGCAAAGCTCCAGCAATCCTTCTAGGGACTGGAGTAAGCATCTCGGAGTTGGAATGTACGCTTTGATGAGATGATCAAAGGTTTTGGGTTTATACAAAGTTTATGAGAAACTTGTATTTCCAAAGAAGTGAGTGGGAGCACTATAAAATTTCCGATGAGTATGTGTTGTTAACATGTTGTTGATCGAAAATGACGTAGAATTTCTGGAAAGCATATAGGGTTATTTGGAAAGTATTTTTCAATGGAAAGCCTGGATTAAGCCACTTGAACATTGAGCATCAATATCTATAAGGATAGATCAAAACGCTTAATGGTACTTTCAAATGAGCACATACCGTGACAAGATTTTGAAGGAGTTCAAAATGGATCGGCAAAGAAGGAGTTCTTGGTTGTGTTATAAGGTGTGAACATTGAGTAAGACTCGAAACCTGACCGCGGCAGAATAGAGAGAAAGGACGAAGGTCGTCCCCTATCCTTTAGATGTAGGCTCTAAAGTATGCTATGCTGTGTACCGCACCTGAAATGTGCCTTACCATGAGTCGGTCAAGGGGTACAAGAGTGATCCAAGAATGGATCACAAGACAACGGTCAAAGTTATCCTTAGTAACTAGTGGACTAAGGAATTTTCTCGATTATGGAGGTGGTAAAAGAGTTTGTCGTAAAGGGTTACGCCGATGCAAACTTTGACACTAATCCAGATTATTCTGAGTAGTAAACTGGATTCGTATAGTAGAACAGTTATTTGGAATAGCTCCAAATAGAACGTGGTAGCTGCATCTAGGAGATGACATAGAGATTTGCGAAGTACATATGGATCTGAATGTTGCAGACCCGTTTACTAAAACCTCTCTCACAAGCAACATGATCAAACCTAGAACTCATTGAGTGTTAATCACATAGTGATGTGAACTAGACTACTGACTCTAGTAAACTCTTGGGTGTTAAGTCACATGGCGATGTGACCTGTGAGTGTTAATCACATGGCGATGTGAACTGGATTATTGACTCTAGTGCAAGTGGGAGACTGTTGGAAATATGCCCTAGAGGCAATAATAAGTTGATTATTATTATATTTCCTTGTTCATGATAATAGTTTATTATCCATGCTAGAATTGTATTGATAGGAAACTCAGATACATGTGTGGATACATAGACAACACCATGTCCCTAGTAAGCCTCTAGTTGACTAGCTCGTTGATCAATAGATGGTTACGGTTTCCTGACCATGGACATTGGATGTCGTTGATAACGGGATCACATCATTAGGAGAATGATGTGATGGACAAGACCCAATCCTAAGCATAGCACTAGATCGTGTAGTTCGTATGCTAAAGCTTTTCTAATGTCAAGTATCATTTCCTTAGACCATGAGATTGTGCAACTCCCGGATACCGTAGGAATGCTTTGGGTGTGCCAAACGTCACAACGTAACTGGGTGGCTATAAAGGTACACTACAGGTATCTCCGAAAGTGTCTGTTGGGTTGGCACGAATCGAGACTGGGATTTGTCACTCCGTGTAAACGGAGAGGTATCTCTGGGCCCACTCGGTAGGACATCATCATAATGTGCACAATGTGATCAAGGAGTTGATCACGGGATGATGTGTTACGGAACGAGTAAAGAGACTTGCCGGTAACGAGATTGAACAAGGTATCGGGATACCGACGATCGAATCTCGGGCAAGTATCGTACCGATAGACAAAGGGAACTGTGTACGGGATTGATTAAGTCCTTGACATCGTGGTTCATCCGATGAGATCATCGTGGAACATGTGGGAGCCAACATGGGTATCCGGATCCCGCTGTTGGTTATTGACCGGAGAACGTCTCAGTCATGTCTGCATGTCTCCCGAACCCGTAGGGTCTACACACTTAAGGTCCGATGACGCTAGGGTTATAAAGGAAGTTTGTATGTGGTTACCGAATGTTGGTCGAAGTCCCGGATGAGATCCCGGACGTCACGAGAAGTTCCGGAATGGTCCGGAGGTAAAGATTTATATATGCGAAGTCCTGTTTTGGTCACCGGAAAAGTTTCGGGGTTTATCGGTAACGTACCGGGACCACCGGGAGGGTCCCGAGGGTCCACCAAGTGGGGCCACAAGCCCCGGAGGGCCACATGGGCTGTAGGGGGTGCTCCTTGGCCTACATGGGCCAAGGGAACCAGCCCCAAGAGGCCCATGCGCCTAGGGTTTCAAGAAGGGAAGAGTCCCACAAGGGGAAGGCACCCCCTAGGTGCCTTGGGGGGGGAGGGAATCCTCCCTTGGCCGCCGCCCCCCTACGAGATTGGATCTCCTAGGGCCGGCGCCCCCACCCCCCTTGGCCCCCCTATATATAGTGGGGGAGATGGAAGACTTCTGACCTTTGCCTTCGGTGCAGCCCTCCCCCTCTCCCAAGTCCTTCTCCTCTCCCGTGGTGCTTGGCGAAGCCCTGCAGGATTGCCACGCTCCTCCACCACCACCACACCGTTGTGCTGCTGCTGGATGGAGTCTTCCTCAACCTCTCCCTCTCTCCTTGCTGGATCAAGGCGTGGGAGACGTCACCGGGCTGTACGTGTGTTGAACGCGGAGGTGCCGTCCGTTCGGCACTAGGATCATCGGTGATTTGGATCACGGCGAGTACGACTCCATCAACCCCGTTCTCTTGAACGCTTCCTCTTAGCGATCTACAAGGGTATGTAGATGAACTCTCGTTCCCCTCGTTGCTGGTTTCTCCATAGATAAATCTTGGTGACACGTAGGAAAATTTTCAATTTCTGCTACGTTCCCCAACACTATCCACGGCGACGACATGGCCGGCGGCGAGCAAGCTTTCGGGTAGGGTGGTGGAGCTAGCTAGGGCGCAAATTAGGCAACGGGCATGGGGGAAACGGTGCAGCGGCTCACCACAGTTCTTCTGGTGCTGCTGGCGAGGCAGGGGAGGCACGGGGTCCGGCGAGTCGACGACAAGGTCGCCGGCGGCCGAAGGTTGAAGAAGAGCTCGAAGGCGACGCTGTAGGGCTTCCAGCGGGGTGTGGTTCGGTGAGGGGGTCGAGGACGACGTCGCGGAACTCTTGGGCACAACCGAAGGGCGAGGGGGAAGCTGTGGCGGTGGTGGTTCTCGTCGGCGGCGGCGGCCGCGTTCGGTGGTGCGAGGGAGAGAGCCAGAGGAAGGGGAGGAGCACGTGAGAGAGTGAGAGAGGGACCCGGGAGGCTGCTGAAGGAAATATGCCCTAGAGGCAATAATAAAGTTATTATTTATTTCCTTATATCATGATAAATGTTTATTATTCATGCTAGAATTGTATTAACCAGAAACATAATACATGTGTGAATACATAGACAAACAGAGTGTCACTAGTATGCCTCTACTAGACTAGCTTGTTAATCAAAGATGGTTATGTTTCCTAACCATGGACAAAGAGTTGTTATTTGATTAACGAGATCACATCATTAGGTGAATGATCTGATTGACATGACCCATTCCATTAGCTTAGCACCCGATCGTTTAGTATGTTGCCATTGCTTTCTTCATGACTTATACATGTTCCTATGACTATGAGATTATGCAACTCCCGTTTACCGGAGGAACACTTTGTGTGCAACCAAACGTCGCAACGTAACTGGGTGATTATAAAGGTGCTCTACAGGTGTCTCCAAAGGTACATGTTGGGTTGGCATATTTTGAGATTAGGATTTGTCACTCCGATTGTCGGAGAGGTATCTCTGGGCCATCTCGGTAATGCACATCACATAAAGCCTTGCAAGCATTGCGACTAATGAGTTAGTTACGGGATGATGGATTACGGAACGAGTAAAGAGACTTGCCGGTAACGAGATTGAACTAGGTATTGGATACCGACGATCGAATCTCGGGCAAGTAACACACCGATGACAAAGGGAACAACATATGTTGTTATGCGGTCTGACCGATAAAGGATCTTCATAGAATATGTAGGAGCCAATATGAGCATCCAAGTTCTGCTATTGGTTATTGACCGGAGACGTGTCTCAGTCATGTCTACATTGTTCTCGAACCCGTAGGGTCCGCACGCTTAAGGTTTCGATGACAGTTATATTATGAGTTTATGCATTTTGATGTACCGAAGTTTGTTCGGAGTCCCGGATGTGATCACGGACATGACGAGGAGTCTCGAAATGGTCGAGACATAAAGATTGATATGTTGGAAGCCTATATTTGGATATCAGAAGTGTTCCGGGTGAAATCGGGATTTTACCGGATTAACAGGAGGTTACCGGAACCCCCCGGGAGGTATATGGGCCTTAATGGGCCTTAGTGGAAGAGAGGAGAGGTGGCCAGGGCTGGGCCGCGGGCCCCTCCCCCTAGTCCGAATAGGACAAGGAGAGAGGGGGCCGGCGCCCCCCTTCCTTCTCTCTCTCCTCTTTCCCACTTAACGAATCCTATTCCAACTAGGAAAGGGGGGAATCCTACTCCCGGAGGGAGTAGGACTCCTCCTGGCGCGCCCTATGATGGCCGGCCGCCCCCCCCCTTTTGATCCTTTATATACGGAGGCAGAGGGCACCCCTTGAGACACAAGTTGATCCACGTGATCATATTCTTAGCCGTGTGCGGTGCCCCCTTCCACCATAGTCCTCGATAATATTATAGCAGTGCTTAGGCGAAGCCCTGCGACGGTAGTACATCAAGATCGTCACCACGCCGTCGTGCTGACGGAACTCTTCCCCGACACTTTGCTGGATCGGAGTCCGGGGATCGTCATCGAGCTGAACGTGTGCTAGAACTCGGAGGTGTTGTAGTTTCGGTGCTTGATCGGTCGGGCCGTGGAGACGTACGACTACATCAACCTAACGCTTCCGTTGTCGATCTACAAGGGTACGTAGATCACACTCTCCCCTCTCGTTGCTATGCATCACCATGATCTTGCGTGTGCGTAGGAATTTTTTTGAAATTACAATGAAACCCAACAGCTGTGTGGCGTCCCCAGGGCGTCGAGGGGGAAAACGGCAAGCAGGAGGTGGCCGTCGGTGGCCGTGCGCATGCTGGCGCACCGCGGGCACACGCCCATCCTCCTGGCAAAGGAGGAAGACGACAGGGGAGGGGGGCCAGGTGGGCTGGGCCAGCACAGGTGAGGCCCAGGTGGCGCCAGGTTTGTTTCCTTCTCTCTCTCTCTTTTATTTAGTTTCTTTTTTCTATTTTTATGTAATTGTTTTGACTTAATTAAAATGCTAAGGCATTTTCAAAAACCCTGAAAATAATTGTGGGCTCTGTATGGAATATTTCCAACAGCCCTCACTTAAGTTCAGAATTATTTGGACATTTAAAATATTATATAGCATTTAATTGTCCAAATTCAAATACGTATGAATTAACTCCAAATCCAGAAATGTCCTAGAAATGTGTGCATCATTTTTGGAAGAAGCTTTCACCCATTCCAAAATTGATGAACTTTTCTAAAAACCATTTTGGGTAGATGGAAAAGATTTAGTTTGACCCTAGTTGTATTTCACTTGCTGCTAGGGTTTATTAGTCCCCATTTCAAAATTAATAGATGTTGAAAATGATGCATGGATGCAATGCCACTAATTACAAGAAGATTTCTAGGGCTGTGACAACTCACCCCCACTAAACAAGAATCTCATCCCGAGATTCGAGACATGAGGTAAGAAGACAGAGGGACACGAGCTAACACAATCTTCACGATCCAACTGCCCTTCTCGAAGAAGTAGCTTCATTGCATCATATTGATCTTGACGTCTTTGCTTTCGAGATCTTCATCCACGCGATGAAGACGGAAAGAAACTCTACTAGGATTGATCTTCTCGAAGACCGAGCTATACAAGATCAACTCGCGGAATGGGATGTCGACACATCTCGAGTTGAGACACAAAACACATCGAGGGGGATGGAAGGACAAACGACAGGATTTGATTTGGTGGGCAACAATTCCACGCTTAGAGAGATGGTGGATGGTGTCAAGGTGGCGAGGAAATAATTGCCATGATTCCATAACGGGGCACCTCGGGAAAGGTGACTCACAGAAATATTCCCTTAAGTGGCAAAAAGAATTACTTTTGATTCAGAGATCATTGAAACTCTTTATACCAGCCTAAGGCAATTCACGACAATCGTTTGGCGGAGTACAAAGGGATGGCATACCCGGACTAGAATGGATGATGTGGACTACCTTGTTGAATACAACGCAAAGAATGATTTGCTTATCATCAGAGGTGGAGGGGACCCATGGTAAGTCCACTTTTGAAGATGATATTGGACAACAACTACCGAGAAGGACAACCCATGGGGGATTGGCACAATGGCGGTGCAATCTGGGAACAAGATGCAACTATTGGGAATGTTCCAACCATCATATCAGCCTGAGATTCAGATCCGATTGGTAATAGGATACTTCAGACTCAGCATGTCTGAAAAGAAAGTTCGCAACACAATTCGACGAGATGGCGTTGCGAGATTCTCGAGAAATGAACTACGATAGCAAGCTCCAAAACATGAGCTGGTTCTGCTACAAGCATGTGAACACGCTGTCCCAGACAAGCATGGTCACCTGGTAGTCTTACAATGAAATACTACCGAGTTCGGGGAGGAAACCATCAACGAGGATATCGAAGTCCTTGCGTAAGTCTAGCTCTTAGGAAGAAACTTCTTCTCCTTGAACAAATCAATCAGTGGCTTGGTGTGCTAAAGAATTCATATGGAACGAAGATGATCAGTCTAACAGACCACGGAATACTTCGCACATGCATGACCGATTTGTGAGGATTCCAAGGGAAACAAAACAAACCTTTCTCAAATTCATGGCGGCAACTTACACGTAATGCACGTGAACTTGGAGAAAGTCACTTCTTGCAGCCAATCATATGCCTCATGAATGGAACACAAAGGCATTGCTTACAAAGTTTCCAATACTAGTGTAATGTTCAACCTGAATCATGGACAAGATGAGAATATTGCCGATGGGCTCAACAACAGGTCATCCAGATTTCCATGAAGATGGAATTCCACAACTATGTGAACAAGCGATAGCATTGGTCAGACCAAAAGGTATAATGGTGTATGCTCGAGGGACAAACGCGAGTAAGACAACATTACGAATACCGTTGGTTCTGATTTGATTTGACAATAGCCCACACTCAAATCAAGGTTTGGACAAGACGATGGATTCAACAACCGATCGCGAGGAACAATCGATGGAGATATGTTACTAAGCTCGAGAACAATCTTGCCTTTCAGAGCAAGATGATATGATCAAATAAGCAAGGGATTGGATAATCCTAACTCATTGACCGAAGAGTGCACCAGAAATAAGGACTAGGTAGCACGATAAATCTTAGGGTGATGATTCAATAATCAACACGCTAAGGATAAGGTTATTGTCCATGAACTAGCAAGCAACACGGTTGCTAGGAGTATTGATTTCACACATCATGGTTCACTTGTCGGCATTCTGATTACAACAACACGAGACCGAGCAATGAATAATGATAGCGAGAAGTATTACTGCGTCAAGAATTGATAAGAGGTGGTGCAATTCTCATGAAGTTCCTGACATAAAGTGGGTAATACTTCAGGGTAGAACAGAACAAAAGCTTGATTGCATTTGATCTGCGGAATACAACTGCTTTGACCCAATCCTAGAAATGGATGAGGTACTGGAGTTTGTTTCTCCTAGTCATTCCGAAATAGAATGGCTTGACGGACACAAGAGTAAAAGGCACCGATAAACACGAGTGCACACATACTCTTGACTATCAACTGATAGGCTAAGGTCGGAATACAACAAAAAGGGGACAACTCAAGGAACGTATAATTGTTTTGAGTTTTGGACGCATGGATTAGTATGTTGAACAAGTTCAACATATTTCTTCGGATAACCCATGCAGAAGAAGGACTGGCAGACTCACAATTTGAATAGAGAACTCGTCAAGAGCACTCTTATTGTGATCTTTTGGTTCAACGAACTTCTGCCATATTGGTTCATGGTATTGGAAGAAGGATATACCACGGACCTCGAGGACTATCACAAGGGTTACTAATATCTTAAGGGAACTAGCAAATACTAACAACATGAAGTAGGGTGAATCTCGGGTTCAAAAACCCAGGAGTAGAATGCCTACTACTAAGTGGCATCACGGGATGCTTTCGAGAATGGTGGCCAGAATCATCACACCAGGAACACAAAGCATTGCTAGATTACTAGGTGACTCCCTAAAACACCTAGGGTCATAATAATAGCTCCAACATATATGTCGAGGCAATAAATTACCTCAACGCACCGGTTAGTATGCTTATCTGACCATAAAGGACATCGGGAATGGAAAGAAAGGTTTTGCAAATGCATCAGATTATCTAGAAACCTGGGATGACTCGGACAGCATAACGGCTGTAAATGCTCAAAAGATTTGAGACATTATGCAATATGGTAGCATAGCCACTCCACATCACAATATTGAGGTTCTGAGATCAACTGTCAACATACGGAAGTAGTAGGAGCTGAACTGAGGCTTAAACTCAACAATCCTAGGCAACTACGGTTTAGTAACACGTCATCCTGAGAGATAGAAGAGAAGCCTAGCTCTTAACCCCGTGGAAAAGATAAGATGACTTTGATCAGAAGGTCATGAGGATAAGGAGTAAAAAGAGCCTTGCATTCCCTTCCACAATTAGTTCCCTTATATAACTAAAGCATTTCTAGACACAACTTCGACCAGTTTGGCTTGGTAAACCTACAGGCAGTCAGGCTCTGATACCAAAGCTGTCAGGACCCCGATCCTAAGCCACATCGATCTAGCATGTAACACATCATATCACTTTGCGGCCTCACACACGATATTCCCATGGGTGCCACCTTACCTGGCCCAGGACCGTCTGCGCCTTTTGGCTCACGTATATGATAGTGTCGCTAGCATCCATATGACAGAGAACCCGGGCCGACATGGCTAGTCGTGAACCCAAAGCGGCGCTAACCCATGAGGACAGGCATACATGAATCACACCGAGCATGTCGGTCATCAATGTGTGAATCCGGGCTGTAGCACTGGGCTAACAGGACTCCGGTAACCCGGGCTGTAGCAGGCTAGGCAGGACTCCGGAAGTCACCGCGTGACATTTCCCCGAAGGGACAGACACAGGAACGAAGTGAAACACATGCCGGCCAGTCAAGTGTTCCGAGCAGTAGTGCTGGGCTAGCAGGACTCCGGTGAACCAGGCTGTAGCGGACTACTATCGCTCAGAAAACACTAGACTACATTTCCCCATATGATAGGCTGCCAAGGACAAACAACTAGATTGTCGGATCCCACTCATACCAAGCATTTCAATCATACACACAATATGCCCGATATGAGTACATACAACATGGCATCACAACAAGACTCTACGACTCAAGTATTTATTCATTAGGCTCCGAGGAGCGAGATATTACAAGCATGGGTCTCATGACCCACATTCAGAGCATACAAGTCAAAGCACATGCGGAAGCTTAACATGTCTGAGTACAGACATCTACAAATGAAAAAGGCTGATGAGCCTGACTATCTACAAGACCCTCCCAAGGGTACAAGGTCGTAGCTGAGGTAACAAGCTAAACGTCGAAGTCCAAGCGGAACTACTAGTGATACTGACGTCTCTCTGCAAAACATAAATTAAGCAAACGTGAGTACAAATGTACCCAGCAAGACTTACATCAGAACTAGCTACATATGCTTCATTATCAACAAAAGGGGTGGTGGGGTTTAACTGCAGCAAGCCAGCTTTTGACTCAGTGGCTAACCTGAACTATGACTGCAAGTAACTCTTTTGAGGTGGCGCACACGAGTCCACATATTCACCATATCAATACACCACTATGGATCCGCTCCCGTCTCCCTGCGAGAACGCCATCCATAGCACTCACACTTATCTTGCGCATTTTAGAGTATCCACTTTTGCTTGTCTATGAACTATGCAAGGGGTCCAAGTTTCCATATCCGAGGAATCCGGCTATTCGAATAGATAATGATAACCCTGCAGGGGTGTACTTCTTCACACACGCTCTCGCCACTTACCACCATGTACACATCGTGTATCTCAGCAACCTTCAAGCGGAAGCCTGGCGAGGGAGTCGGCCACGACCTGACTAACCAACAAGTCCCTAGTCCAGGTTTATCGCCTATTCGGGTTCCATCCGCAAGGAGATCCGGCCGGGGTGTCGCTCACGGCCCCAAACGATGTGAGCAGGGTTCCCAAGCCCACCATCCGGGTGCCACTTGGTACACCGGGCCACTGTGCCTAGTCTGTCCCAAGCCCACCTGTACCGGGTGCCACTTGGTAGACTACTAACACTATCTACAAACACCAGAAACTAGTTGCAACTCCTAGACAGAGATCAAGTTGATTAATAAGTCGAGAGAGCTTGGAGCGCCTGGAGCCCAATGTGTGGTAGTAATTGTTCATGGATCACAAACACAGAACTCAGTTCCTAAGGACGGCTGCAATGAGACAACCCACCATGTACTCCTACATGGCCTCTCACCGCTACCTTTACCAAATCGTGTTCACACACTTAGCTCTCAACAGTAAGACATGTTCACCACATTCCAATTCATTCCTGATGAATCAGACCTGACTCAACTCTAAGCAGTAGCAGGCATGACAACAAGCATGAATGAGTAGGCACATCAGGGCTCAAACAATTCCTACTCATGCTAGTGGGTTTCATCTATTTACTGTGGCAATGACAGGTCATGCAGAGGAAAGGGGTTCAGCTACCGCAGCATGTAACAGTTGAAACGGTGTTGTCCTAATGCAGTAAAAGAGAGCAGGAGCGAGAGAGTGGGATTGTATCGGAATGAACAAGGGGGTTTTGCTTGCCTGGCACTTCTGAAGATAACATTGTGTCTTCATCAGTGTCAACGATCACCGCGTTGGAACAACATCTACCGAGGGGGAACAACACCGGCAAACAGAAAAGGAACCACAATCAATGCAATGCACATTCATATGAATGATATGTCATATTAAAGTACTAATTGACCTAGTGCAACAGTTAGTCATATTCATTGAAGTGGAATTCAAACCTATAGCAAATTCCAACTCCAAAATTAATTACCATTTCTTCCATAATCATGAATTGTCCTATTCAGTGAGGTTAACTTGTTCAAACATGCATGAAAATGCCATAAACAGATTCTTTGGATTTTTCTGATAATTTTTCATATATTATTTATCTTATTTGGAGTTACAGATAATTTTCTATGAATTTTAGAAGTTTGGGGCTTTTTCTGGAATTTCCTGGCTATTTTAAATTAGACTAAAACCAGAAAATGCATTACTGCATCAGCATGACAACTGCACGACGTCAGCCGGTCAACAACGCTAGTCCAGGTCAAACCTGACGTCTGGGATCCACACGTCAGTGACACTGTTAACTAACAAGGTTAATTAAAATTAAACTAAACGTAATCTAGTTTAGTTAAGGCCTGGGCCCACATGTCAGAGGCTAATTAAACTAACTAAATACATTAACACTAACCTGGGTTAATTAGCAGGGCTGGCCCCACGCGTCAGTGACCCAGGGTGGTCAAACCCTGGTCAGACGGGGTCAAACCCCCGGGTCAACTCAGTCAAACCTACTGGTGACTAACCGCCAGCGAGGTCCGAGACGGCGGCGATGCGCGGAATCGCAGCACAGGCCACGGTTCGAGGCGCGGATGGCACCGTTGGGACCCTGAGCCTCGTCCGCGTCGGCTGGTGCTAGCGGGGTCGCCGGAGACGACCTAGATCGACGGCGGTGTCCGCTTCCGCGGTGGCCGGAGTTCGGTGAAGATGGACAGCGTGCTACGGTGCACGGGAGGACGAGTGGGTAGGTGTTCTGGGTTCCTAGGAACGCGCTGAGGACGAAAACATGCTCTGACGCGACGTTTGCGGGCTCTAGCCACGCGGCGACATGGCCGGCGGCAAGCAAGCTTTCGGGCAGGGTGGTGGAGCTAGCTAGGGCGCAAATTAGGCAACGGGCATGGGGGGAACGGTGCAGCGGCTCACCGCAGTTCTTCTGGTGCTGTTGGCGAGGCAGGGGAGGCACGGGGTCCGGCGAATCAACGACGAGGTCGCCGGCGGCCGAAGGTTGAAGAAGAGCTCGAAGGCGACGCTGCAGGGCTTCCGGCGGGGCGTGGTTCGGTGAGGGGGTCGAGGACGACGTCGCGGAACTCTTGGGCACAACCGAGGGGCGAGGGGGTAGCTGTGGCCGTGGTGGTTCTCGTCGGCGGCGGCGGCCGCGTTCGGTGGTGCGAGGGAGAGAGCCAGAGGAGGGGGAGGAGCACGGGAGAGAGTGAGAGAGGGACCCGGGAGGCTGCGTGGCGTCCCCAGGGCGTCGAGGGGGAAAACGGCAAGCAGGAGGTGGCCGTCGGTGGCCGTGCGCGTGCTGGCGCACCGCGGGCACACGCCCATCCTCCTGGCAAAGGAGGAAGACGACAGGGGAGGGGGGCCAGGTGGGCTGGGCCAGCACAGGTGAGGCCCAGGTGGCGCCAGGTTTGTTTCCTTCTCTCTCTCTTTTATTTAGTTTCTGTTTTCTATTTTTCTGTAATTGTTTTGACTTAATTAAAATGCTAAGGCATTTTCAAAAACCCTGAAAATAATTGTGGACTCTGTATGGAATATTTCCAACAGCCCTCACTTAAGTTCAGAATTATTTGGACGTTTAAAATATTATATAGCATTTAATTGTCCAAATTCAAATACGTATGAATTAACTCCAAAATTCAGAAATGTCCTAGAAATGTGTGCATCATTTTTGGAAGAAGTTTTCACCCATTCCAAAATTGATGAACTTTTCTAAAAACCATTTTGGGTAGATGGAAAAGATTTAGTTTGACCCTAGTTGTATTTCACTTGCTGCTAGGGTTTATCAATCCCTATTTCAAAATTAATAGATGTTGAAAATGATGCATGGATGCAATGCCACTAATTACAAGAAGATTTCTAGGGCTGTGACACTTTTAAGGGCAATGCTACATCTACATAAGGGATTTTACGTTATCTACGTGATGGGTAAAGGGACAACTTTTGATTGGATGAATGAAGGAAGGGGGAACACCCAGTTAAAATCAGGGGGATTTATTGATTAGGGATGGAAAGTCCCATAACCTTACATATGCCTTTACGTAGGTTTAGCATTCTCGACATTTTAAACACTTTAAGCCTCAACAAGCCTAAACGGGTTCCCGAGACAGCATTTATATAGACAATTTTACCCTTTGTATATTACAAAAATGCTTAGTCTTTATTTGAGAAATGCTCACCGTGTATTAAAGAATTGTTCATCGTGTATTAGAAAAAAAATAAAAATATATTGTTTGAAATTGCCAACAATTTTAGCAATTCCTGAACATTTTTTAAAAAGTGAACTTTTTTAAAGACACAAACATTTATTGAATTTGTCAATAATTTTTAAAATAAAAAAAATCCGTAATTTGAACAATTCTAAATTTAGAATAATTTTTAAATTCCCAAACATTTTTTGAAAACTCAAAAAAACCAATTCTTGAACATATTTTAAAACAAATACATTTTTGAAATTTTGAAAAGGCAGACATTATTGGAAATTTCTTACTAAAGACAAACATTCCAAAGCGAAATATAACCAAGAGAAAATGCAGAAGAGAAATTAAAAAGAAAAAAAAGGAAATTAATAAATGAAAATCAAACAAGTGGGCGGCGTGGTTTGCTTGGATCTTATGACTGTGTGCACCGCAGATGGATGAACTGTTCAAAAACTATACAAGGGCAATACCAGGGCGATGTTAAAAAGCTCACCATAATTCCCAAAGCAATTTCATCATAGGATTTTCAAATTTGGCAGACTTTTTTTGGCATGCCCGGGTCTCACAATGAAATCAATGTGCTATAGCGGTCTCCATTGTTTACTAGGCCGACTGAAGGGAAAGCTCCTCCTTGCAACTATATTGTCAATGGGCACAACATGGGCTACTATCTGGTTGACATTACCTATTCTCCGTGGGCTACCTTTGTTAATACCATCTCTGAGCTAGTTAGTCTGAAAAGGTCTCACTTTGCCCAAAGACAAAAAGGAGCTAGAAGGGATGTGGAGAGAGTATTTGGAATGCTCCGTGCCCGTTTTGCGATTGTTCGTGAATCCGCTAAACAATAAAATCCGAAAACCTTGTGGAAGGTGATGACATGTTATGCGACCATGGAAACATGATTATGGAGGGTGAGTGTGAAGACACTGCCACAACTCTTGAATTTGAGAACATGGATAATCCTATCCAAATTTCATATCAAAATTTGGCCACGTAAGATGAGTTTGTTCAAATGTATCAATAAATTCGGTATCGAGCAAAATATAAGCAACTTAGGGCAGATTTGATTGAGCATTTATGGGCAGCTAAGGTGGACCAGAGCATGTGTGCTAGTTGAATTCAAGTTTAAACTATTTTAATTTAAAAAGAATGTTGGATTGTAATATTTAAATTTCACATTTGAACATTTTCAATCATATTTATGCACTTATTTTGAGCTTACGATCTTGAAAAAAAAAGCAAAAAAATTAGAAGACAAGGTTGGATAGTCGACTCTAGCATCACTGTTCGTAAAACTGGTCTCCACCGGTCCGTGAACGAATACATTGTTGGGGTCAGCGTTGGACATGCCCTAATACTTCACGACATTCAATTTGGGAGTGCATGCAATTGTGGTGCAGTCTACTTAATCGCAATATTCGGTCCGTTACAGGCCATTGGACAGTAACAAAATCCTCGGGGTTTTTACTGCTCAACAAGTTTGGCCATTCTTCGTCGAAGATGGCACGTTGTACTGGGGCGTAGGCAGGCAGGTGCTGGACACTGTGCAGGAGAGCTGTATCTGTATACGAATTCATCCAAAGAAGAGCGGGGGGTGACGCAGGTGCTGCGGCTGGCGCACAAGCCTACAGCTTTGCTGAACGAGGGAGGATGACGTACGGTGCACCATCTCGTTCTTTGCTGACCATATCCCCACATGACGAACCATATGGATCGTCACCTATCTGAACCTCTCGTGCATCGCGATGTGGAACAGGACGCTCCTCGCCCTCCCGTGCCAACATTCACGAGCAGAGGGTACCAAAACTTAGGCCAACTTCACCGTGCGACCCTATCCTGTCCGCTCTTATCCGTTTGGAGTAAAATGGACAAATCAGACGGCCCAGCGCGCGACCGCAAACGGACATTTGTTCGCTTTGTGTCCGTTTTCGCCCCGTCCGCGGCTCAAGTTTGCGCTGGTTTTGAGGTGAAACGGACAACGCACGGACGGGCGGGACGCACGCGCTTGTCCTCCCTGGCCCGCCTGTCGGTGGGAGAAACCAAACCTCCCCTCACGCCCCATTTGGTGCCATTTTCCACAAACCCTCTCATGTCCCTCCCGCCCACCCCTTCTCTCCCCCGTCCATGGCCGACGCCCCGCCGAATTCCAGCGGCCTGGCCGTCGATCCGCCCACAAAGGTGAAGAAGAAGGCGGCCAAGGCGCCAGGAAAGCTGCGGTCGGAGTGCACGCCGGAGGAGATCACCAAGTTGGACGAGAAATCGACAAATAGGAGGGAGGGGAGAGCGGTGGTCAAGGTCAATGCCGCCGCGGCCAAGTTCGCCGCCCAGCGCGATGCGATGGAGGCCGCGCGGCACAAGGCCGCGGTCGACGAGAAGGAGGACCTCGTCAACAAAGCGCATGCCCTCCTCATGCTTGGCATGGACCGTCCGGCCGCGTTCCCTGTAGCGGCCGCCGACCCCACGAGCACAGGCTTGTCGGTCGCCCGGCCTCCGCACTGCCAGACGCCGACGTCACAGACCGCGCCCATGTCGCCCGGCTTTCCTCCGCCAAGGCACGACGGCCAGACCCGTTTCTCGGGGTCGCCGGACGTGGGCTTGTTCGCGCCGTCCACATCGCATCCCGCGGCCATCATCGACCTCAACGTCACGCCTGGGTCCAACAGCGGCAGCTGGGCGTCCATTGGGATGCAAATAAAGCAAGCACGTGTACCGTTCACGGGCACCATACCGGCCCCCCGCGTCTTGTTTGACGAAATGCCAACACCAATGCCAACGGTCGACGACCCCTTCTACAACAGTACATGGAGGACGTGATCTTCGAGGATGGGCATGGCCGTGCCTACGATCCCGAGGAGACCCAAAGTTAGGATAGCCGCGCCCAGTACGTGCCCGATGAAGAGGCCGACGACCGTGCTGACTACGACCATGCTGACTCAAAGAAAGAAGCTGACGACGGTGCGGTCAAGAGGAGGAAGATCAACATGGAGGAGGCGGCCTGGCAAAAGCAGCTCGACATGGAGGAGGCGGCCCGGCAAAGGCAGCTCGACATCGAGGCCGACAACGTCAAGGCCAGGTAGAGGTAGCTCGACATCGAGGCCACCAATGCCACCGCCAAAGCGAAGGAGGTGGCCCTTGCGATCATGAGCGTGGACTTGTCGAAGATGAGCGACAAGACGAGGGCATGGTTCGAGGCCAAGCAGAAGGAGATGCTCGACGCCAAAGGCCTGAACTAGGTCATCCGATCGGCCATGGCCGTTCTTTTTGGAGGCTGGCATGGGTGCCGCCTCCTCGCTGGGCCGCTGACTGTGTGCCGGCGAGAAAACATTCATTTTGATGGCCGGCTGTGTTGTCGGCCGCTGGCTGTGTTGCCGGCGAGGACAACTATTCATTTTGGAGGTTGGCTGTGTTGCCGGCCGCGGGCTGTATTGCCGGCCGCTGGCTGTGTTGCCGGCGATGGACGTGTAGGCCGCTGGCTCTGTTGCTGGCGTGATGAACCGGGGCCGCTGGCCTGAACTAGGGCTTGACATTTGAAATGTTGCTTTTAGTTTTTTAAATAGACGCGAACATGATGGGGTAAATGAATGCGGCCGCGCGCTGGGCGCACGACCACCGCATCCCAGGACACATCCGAACACGACTCCAAATCTCTACCCAAACGAACAGAATCTAGACAAAATGGGCGTCCATTTGGTCGCGCGGTGGAGTTGGCCTTACACGTCCACTACTCTGTAAAGAGCACGTAAAAACTGATACCACCTCCAAAACGGAGTACTACCTGGCTGGGTGGACGTACCACCCTGCTGCCTGATCTAGCTACTGGTATGCGGATCCGATCTGGAATCTGTCCTTGTAGTCAAAAAGGCGTCGCTAAATACATAACGACAAAGACATAACCAGTTAGGCCTCCTTTGGTTCATAGGATATAAATGTTGTAAAAATAGGAAAATCATAGAAAGTGAGATGACATGCATTTCAATTCCTATAAAGAAAGAGATGTCATTTAATGCATAGAATATGAATTTTTTTTATTAAATCTTAGCTAATGTTTTTTTCTCCAAAATGTGAAAAATTAATTCCTATCCTATATAGAAATAGAAATCAATTTCTATAAATCAAAGGGCATTAAAGGAAATTTTTCTATGCAAACCTATCCTATAAAAATTCTATGACATTCCTAGAAAGAAACCAAAAGGAAAACCATCAATTCCTAAAGGGCGAGGGCTCACGTGCCACAACCGCGCTTTCGGTGGGCGAGTAAGTGAACAGGACCACATGCGCACCTAGCGGTCACAGCCAGCCACGAGCTTGGCAGCAATGGATCGCAGCCGCAGGAATTAACGAGCCACCACCCTGCCTGCCCTGCCACCGACCTCAAGTACGCCGGCCGGTCCAGAGGCACGGACTATGCGTGCATATCGGTCCAAGTATCCAATTCCAACCATCAATTTCAGTCCAGCCTCAACCACCTAGCTACGAGCCTAGGAGGCGCAAAACCAGCAGAATTCGGTATGCTGATTCATCTCTTTTGCACCACGTGTATGCACTATTTCATCACCCATGCCGCCTAACAAATTATTTATTGGCTGTTAGTATCCGTACGAAGCCACTATTCCCTCGGTATCGTATACTCCCTCCGTTCCGAATTACTTGTCTTGGATTTGTCTAGATACGGATGTATCTAGACTCATTTTAGTGCTAGATACCTCCATATCTAGATAAATCCAAGACAAGTAATTCGGAGAAGAGGAAGTATTAGCTAAAATGGATGTATCTAGGCAACAGTGGCAAGCTTCAAAGAAAAAGTTGAGTGGGCTAGGCTACAAAAAGCACATAATTTTGACGAATTAGTCACTACCCAGCCCCTTCTGTTGTCATAAATTTTCACCCTATGTTGACAAACAAGTTAGCAGCAAGATACTCATCTTCTATCTCGTTATGCAAGCTTGTTTCAGTTATCTTCATACACTCAGATGGACTTAAGAACAAATATTTAGCATTAGGTACCCGATTCACCAAAGAAAAATGCATTAGTTATGCTCAGTCTAACCAATGGATAACAGAAACACATTCTCGGGAGATAATTGCAAATTACCTAGCAGCATCGATGTCAGGAGGTGAACATAGGCTCTACTCGGCAGTTGTCAGCGGAGGCCGAAGCCCAGAGGGAAGGGAGGATGGGGCCATAGCGAGGACGCACGGAGGCGAGCAATGCCGTGGAGCTGGAAGAATGTCGTGGCATCGGACGACAGCTCAGGGGAGGTGGCGGCGTGTGTTCGTTTAGCAGCGATGAGGCTGTGCTATCTGCGCGTTGGTGGGGGTTGGTTGTGCCATGCAAGATCTACGCCCGTGCGAGATGCAGGCAGCGGCTGCTGCTCCTGCTGTGTGCGCTCGTGCGAGACATCATTTTGGTCTTCTCGTATACTCGATGATGGACTGGGCTGAGTGAAGCATACATAGTAATACAAAACGCATGAAAATCATGGGCGGGCCATGGCCCGGTTCTACCCCAACTAAGCTCCGCCCCTGCTAGGGAAACCAAAAGGGTATCAAAAAAAATCATCTTGTCGATTCTTAAGCCGCACCATTTCATTTACACACAACGTTCTTTTTGTGTTTTTGCTGAGTCGAAAATTCTCAAGACCTACCGCCCCTAATTCCTCAAAACTACCTCATAATTAACCACATGTTTCAGAGTTGGCTACAAGTAAAGCATGTGAAGACATTTTCTCATCAATCAACCTTCCCCCTCTTGTATAGTACTTTCTTTGTTTTTATTTACTCCACATATTAGGTATGTCTAAAATCAAACCTAAAATACTTTCAACAAGTTTGTTGAAAAATATATTAACATATGCACCATCAAATCAATACTATTGGATTCATCATTGCATATATTTTCACATCATATAAATTAGTTACTGTAAATGTTCACATTGTTTTTTTTTACAAATTTTGTCAAACTTTATAAAGTTTGACTTTACTCAAAGCTAATATGCGCTGTCGGTGTCAAAACCGGCGGATCTTAGGTAGGGGGTCCCGAACTGTTCGTCTAAGGTCGATGGTAACAGGAGACGGGGGACACGATGTTTACCTAGGTTCGGGCCCTCTTGATGTAGCTAATACCCTACTTCCTGCTTGATTGATCTTGATGAATATGAGGATTACAATAGTTGATCTACTACAAGATCGTAATGGCTAAACCCTAGACATCTAGCCTGTATGATTGTGATTCCCTCTACGGACTAAACCCTTCGGTTTATATAGACACCGGAGGGATCTAGGGTTGTACAGAGTCGGTTTACAGGGGAAGGAATCTTCATATCTGAACGCCAAGCTTGCCTTCCACGCAACGGAGAGTCCCATCTGAACACGGGAGGAAGTCTTTTGCCTTGTATCTTCACGGCCCATCAGTCCGGCCTACGTCACATAGCCCGGACCCCCGAGGACCCCTTAATCCAGGACTCGCTCAGTAGCCCATGAACCAGGCTTCAATGACGATGTCTCCGGCGTGTAGATTGTCTTCAGGATTGCAAGGCGGGTTCCTACTCCGAATACTCCAAAGTAGTCCTTGAACACAAAAAACGTGTCCGGCTCTACAAAACAAGTACCACACACAACCGTAGAGAGTATAATATTTCATGGGTCCCATCTGCTGACAACTTTTGTAGCGAGACACCTCGTCTCCGCCCGGTCATTATTTCGAACCATTTTTAGCCTCCTACTCCACGTTTCGAGATGCGGTTTTCATTGACACGTCTTGTCGAAGCAGAGATCGTGTCCCCTTATTACATGATTCTCATCAATACGAGCGCGGGTATTCCAACCGCGCCGTCCGCATGACCCTTGGGAAATAGGACAGTTTTAAGGCTAGTGGGGAGGCGCTTGACATTCGCTGCCTTTATAAGAGGATAAAGATCCATTCTTTCACCCACGCCTTCTACCTCTCTGCCCATCCGTTCTCGAGCTTCAGCGCCCAAGCTTCCATCCTTTCCGCCTCCAAAAAATACTACGACCATATCCAGATCTGGAGCGCAGGGCAAGTGGATGGCCTCCTCCGTCACGGAGAAGGACATCACGAAGCTCCGGGAGGCGGGATACTTGGCCCAGGAAATCGCCCACCGGCTTCCGGTCGAGGGGCAGATCATCCCCACCCCGGAGCCTCATGAGGGTGGTATTCATCCCCCACTTCGTCCACGGGCTGGGATTTCCTCTTCACCCATTCGTCGGCGGACTCATATTCTACTATGGGCTAAATTTCCATGATCTGGCCCCAAACTCCTTCCTCAACATCTCATCATTCATTGTCGTGTGCGAGGCCTTCCTCTGCATCCTACCCCACTTCGGATTGTGGCTGAAGACCTTCAATGTGAAGCCAAAGGTGGTGGGCGGTCAACACGCAGAGTGCGGAGGCACTATGGTGAGCAAGATGTCCAACGTTTCATGGCCCAAAGGCACCTTTGTGGAGACCATCAAAGGGTGGCAGAAGCAGTGGTTCTACATCACAGAGCCCCGCGACACCACCTGAGCCGCGGCTCCCGAATTCAAGTCCGGGGCCCCAATGCGGCTTACCTCCTGGCTAGAAAAGGGCCTGGACTGGGCGTCGTTGGACGAGGTGTCCGCGCTGCAGATGCGCATCAAGAGCATGATGGACAAGAACATCAAGCTTGTTAATGTGATCCAGGTGATGCTTTTTCATCGGATCCTTCCTTTCCAAAGCCGGACTTGCAATATGTGGGAGTTCAATCCGTCCGAGCACCATACCTTGCAACAGTTCTTCGGCGTTACACACGAAGGCATTTGGAAGGTGCTTTTTAAGGCCAATGAGACGTGGCCGAAGACAACCAAGGACTATGGGTACAACATGACCCATCTTGCTAGTCCGGTAAGTTTTTCGTATTTCAAGGTGTATCCTTCACCTGTACATTCAAGAAAGATGACTAAACTTCCCCATCTGTCCTTCCAGGGCTGGACAAGGAAGGCGGAGCGGATCTAGTGTCAGGCTCCGCTGCCTGAAAACCCAGCAATCCCACTTCTAACGAAGATGCTGGTTCTGGCATCCTACCAGGCGCCGGAGAAGAAGGCCCGGAAGAAGGGCCAGGCAGGAAGAGGCGGCCTTCGCCGTAAAGGCACTTCGGACGTGACGTCTGAAGACGCCGAAACCCACTCCTCCCCCGCCACCGAGGACGACGAGGAGGAGCAGGAAAGCAATTCTCCCCCTGAGGGGGAAGGAAGAAGAGGATGGCCTCCACGGATCTAGAGGCAGAGGCGTCCAAGAAGGGGAGGGTCTCCCTCACGGACAACTCCGCGTTGGACACTGATAGCAGCTCCGAGTGGCGCCCCAGGGAGAAGCCCCTGGCCAAATCGTAAGTACTCAAAGGCACTTATATACACATATATCCAACTCCTTTACTTCGTTGTTTTAATATGTCGAATCATGCGCTGCAGTCCGGCCCACGCGCGCCCCAAGCGATCCTCATCTTCGGGGAATTCACTGGATCCAAAGGCGATGGACAGCGGGTCACTTCCGGTAGCCTCCTCTCCCAAGGCCACAGACGACGCCGAGGTGTTGTCCTGAAGGACCTTCCCAGGCCAGAGAGAGGTACAAGAGGCTGTCAGGGTGGCGCCAGAGGGTGATACCTCGGCCGCCGGACACATGGGGGAGCAAATCCCCCTAGAGACCGGCGATGGGGGCCATATCCAATTCGCCCCCCAGCCGAATACTATTCCGGAGGCCCATACGGCTTCGGAATCAGGCAAGCAGCCTCCTTCGAAAGAAGGAGGTGCACCTATTCCGCCGGTGACCTCTATCCATCCACAGGCACCAGATACTCTATTGGAAGCGCTGCAAAGTGCTTCCATTGTTGAGGAACACCGTATCCTTATGGGTACGGTGGTTGAGAGGGTTTAGTTTGCTAAGAACGGACTGACCGAAGCCTGCACCAACCTTTTAACAGGCTTTGAGGTATGCGACATAATTATGCAAAAATGATGTCATAGTATAGATGGTAGCCCCTGAGACTCTGTCCGGTGTTCGGAAAGAAAATCCAGACAAAGGATCAAATAATTTTCGCAGGAGACTAACCATATGTGTCTATGTGAATAAGCAGACGTCGATGCTGGCTGCGACCTCCCATTATGCCGAAGTCTCCAAACTGAAGCAGAGTCTGGAGCGGGCCGAGGAAGAGCTCGGCCGTGTGAAAAAACAACTAGAGGACGAGCAAGGTATGCAATGGCCTATCCAGATCTAGAAAGATATGAATTGTTTGTGTTGATCATGTTATCATGATATTTCGCAGGAGCTGTGACCGAGGTGGAGACCCTCAAAAGTGCGCTGGCCGAGGCCCAGAAGAGAGCGGCAAAGGAACAAGCCGCCCGCGAAAAACACGAGGAAAGGGTCGGGGAGGTCCAGCAGGAACTCCAGGACGCCGTAAAGAAATGCGAGTCCTTGGAGCGCAAGATTGCGGACCAAGAGTCCGAACTTGCTAAGGCCCACAAAAGCGCATAACAGGCCCAGGTTGAAGCCCAAGGCGCCCTCCAGGAAATCCAGGAGGGCAGGAAATTCGCGGCTGGTAAGGCATTTATTATGCAGAAAAAATATGTGAAGAAAAGGTACCTCTTACTGACCCGGATTTGGAGTTCTTCAGGGGCGTTTGCGGATCTGCCGCGCAGTGTTACTAATGCTGCGGAGTTCTTCCGAGCCGAAGAGGGGAGCTCAACGGAGAAGCTGTTCTGGTCGCAATACCTTGCGCCAGAGCATTGATGAACCACAAGTGTAGGGAATCTATCATCGCCTTTTCGATAAGTAAGAGTGTCGAACCCAACGAGGAGTAGAAGGAAATGATAAGCAGTTTTCAGTAAGGTATTCTATGCAAGCATTGAAATTATTGGAAATAGATAGTTTTGTGATAAGGTAATTTGTAACGATGTGACGCCCGGATAATCAAGCTACAGTAAACTCTGCTAATGATGCCACGTCTCCTCCGTTACTGTCGCTAATCTCGCGTGTTAGTTCAAGACGATTCGGATTTATATTTGAATTTTTGTCAAACATCAAAAACTTTCAAACATTAAAACAAAATGTTTGGTATGTGAATTAATTAAGTTTACTAAATTAGGTACAACCTATGTATTTTTTTCAAAACTAAAATGTTAGGTAAATAAAGAGAAAAAAGAAGTATTGAAAAAACAAAAAACAAACTAACAAAAATAAAAAGGAAAACACCCCCCCTCCTCGGCCACGGCCTAGCAGGTCACCAGGTCGGCCCACTCGGCCACCAGGCCAGCCCACCCCGCTCTCCCCATAACCCCCACCTCGGTAACCCTA